>NC_056453.1:46281835-46296835 GCF_018296145.1 Oncorhynchus tshawytscha | reverse complement strand
TGTAGCTCTAGAACACCTGCCTCTGTAGCTCTAGAACACCTGCCTCTGGGGATCTATAACACCTGTCTCTGTAGCTCTAGAACACCTGCCTCTGTAGCTCTAGAACACCTGTCTATGTAGCTCTAGAACACCTGTCTATGTAGCTCTAGAACACCTGTCTATGTAGCTCTAGAACACCTGTCTATGTAGCTCTAGAACACCTGTCTATGTAGCTCTAGAACACCTGTCTATGTAGCTCTAGAACACCTGTCTATGTAGCTCTAGAACACCTGCCTCTGTAGCTCTAGAACACCTGTCTATGTAGCTCTAGAACACCTGTCTATGTAGCTCTAGAACACCTGTCTATGTAGCTCTAGAACACCTGTCTATGTAGCTCTAGAACACCTGCCTCTGTAGCTCTAGAACACCTGTCTATGTAGCTCTAGAACACCTGCCTCTGTAGCTCTAGAACACCTGTCTATGTAGCTCTAGAACACCTGCCTCTGTAGCTCTAGAACACCTGCCTCTGTAGCTCTAGAACACCTGTCTATGTAGCTCTAGAACACCTGCCTCTGTAGCTCTAGAACACCTGTCTATGTAGCTCTAGAACACCTGCCTCTGTAGCTCTAGAACACCTGTCTATGTAGCTCTAGAACACCTGCCTCTGTAGCTCTAGAACACCTGTCTATGTAGCTCTAGAACACCTGCCCCTGTAGCTCTAGAACACCTGCCTCTGGGGATCTATAACACCTGTCTCTGTAGCTCTAGAACACCTGTCTCTGGGGCTCTATAACACCTGTCTCTGTAGCTCTATAACACCTGTCTTTGTAGCTCTAGAACACCTGTCTCTGGGGCTCTATAACACCTGTAGTAGGACACTACATAAGGACTAGGATTCACAGGGTAGTAGGGCACTACATGAGGACTAGGATTCACAGGGTATTAGGACACTACATAAGGACTAGGATTCACAGGGTGGTAGGACACTACATAAGGACTAGGATTCACAGGGTAGTAGGACACTACATAAGGACTAAGATTCACAGGGTAGTAGGACACTACATAAGGACTAGGATTTACAGGGTGGTAGGACACTACATAAGGACTAGGATTCACAGGGTAGTAGGACACTACATAAGGACTAGGATTCACAGGGTGGTAGGGCACTACATAAGGACTAGGATTCACAGGGTAGTAGGACACTACATAAGGACTAGGATTCACAGGGTGGTAGGACACTACATAAGGACTAGGATTCACAGGGTGGTAGGACACTACATAAGGACTAGGATTCACAGGGTAGTAGGACACTACATAAGGACTAGGATTCACAGGGTGGTAGGACACTACATAAGGAATGGGATGATTCCTTTAAGGGGGGGGCACTTTATTTTACGGAGGGTGAACAATTCATTACTACATTATCACAGACAAAGTTGATTATCTTGTTTAATACGTGCTAGTAGATAACAGGGGATACATCATCTTTGGTTTCCTGTGTATCTTGATTATCTTGTTTAATACGTGCTAGTAGATAACAGCTGATACGTCATCTTTGTTTTCCTGTGTAGATCTCAACGACTGTAAAGACCAGTGCCACCACGGAGGAACCTGCATGGTATGTTGTCTCTCCCTCTCTGCATCTCCAGCTCTCTCTACAATTAATTTCAATTCAAGGGGCTTTATTATCATGGGAAACATATGTTAACATTGCCAAAGCAGGTGAGGTAGATAATATATAAAGTGAAATAAACAATAAAAATTAACATTAAACATTACAAAATAAATCAATGTAAATATGGATTGTATTTACAATGGTGTTTGTTCTTCACTGGTTGCCCTTTTCTTGTGGCAACAGGTCACACATCTTGCTGCTGTGATGACACACTGTGGTATTTCACCCAGTAGATATGGGAGTTTATCAAAACTGGGTTTATTTTCTAATTCTTTGTGGATCTGTGTAATCTGAGGGAAATATGTGTCTCTAATATGGTCATATATTGGGCAGGAGGTTAGGAAGTGCAGCTCAGTTTCCACCTCATTTTGTGGGCAGTGAGCACATAGCCTGTCTTCTCTTGAGAGCCATGTCTGCCTACGGCGGCCTTTCTCAATAGCAAGGCTATGCTCACTGAGTCTGTACATAGTCAAAGCTTTCCTTAATTTTGGGTCAGTCACAGTGGTCAGGTATTCTGCCGCTGTGTACTCTCTGTTTATGGCCAAATAGCATTCTAGTTTGCTCTGTTTTTTTGTTAATTCTTTCCAATGTGTCAAGTAATTATCTTTTTGTATTCTCATGATTTGGTTGGGTCTAATTGTGTTGCTGTCCTGGGGCTCTGTAGTGTGTGTTTGTGTTTGGGAACAGAGCCCCAGGACCAGCTTGCTTAGGGGACTCTTCTCCAGGTTCATCTCTCTGTAGGTGATGGCTTTGTTATGGAAGGTTTGGGAATCGTCATGAATCTGTGTGAACACTTGTTTATGTTTTTGTCTTTTTGTCCTGGTTTCTTTTCCTTCCACAAACTCATTTACAGCTTTAAAATAAATATCAAACTTTTGTAAAGCATTTCTTCTGTGGAAGCTGAACACCCTGTTGGGTTGTAAAGTTGTTCTGGAATTCCTCAATAAAATGAAATATAAGGAATGGAGGCAGAGGGTTGGAGAGGGGAGGGAGAGGGTTGGAGAGGGGAGGGAGAGGGTTGGAGAGGGGAGGGAGGGAGAGGTTTGGAGAAGGGAGGGAGGGAGGGAGGGTTGGAGAGGGGAGGGAGAGGGTTGGAGAGGGTTGGAGAGGGCGGAGGGAGGGAGAGGGTTGGAGGGAGGGTTGGGAGGGAGGGGGAGGGTTGGAGAGGGAGGGAGGGAGAGGGTTGGAGAGAGGGAGGGAGAGGGTTGGAGAGGGGAGGGAGGGAGAGGGGGGAGGGAGGCAGAGGGTTGGAGAGGGGTGGTAGGGAGAGGGTTGGAGAGGGGAGGGAGGGAGAGGGTTGGAGAGGGGAGGGAGGGAGAGGGTTGGAGCGGGGAGGGAGGGAGAGGGAGGGAGGGAGAGGGGAGCGGGTGGGAGGGAGAGGGTTGGAGAGGGGAGGGAGGCAGAGGGTTGGAGAGGGGAGGGAGGGAGAGGGGAGGGAGGGAGAGGGTTGGAGAGGGAAGGGAGGGAGAGGGTTGGGAGGGAGGGAGGGAGGGAGAGGGTTGGAGAGGGGAGGGAGAGGGAGGAGAGGGAGGGTGGGAGAGGGTTGGAGAGGGGAGGGAGGGAGAGGGGTTGGATAGGGAGGGAGGGAGAGGGTTGGAGAGGGGAGGGATGGAGAGGGTTGGAGAGGGGAGGGTGGGAGAAGGGTTGGAGAGGGGAGGGAGGGAGGGAGAGGGGAGGGTGGGAGAGGGTTGGAGGGGGAGGGAGGGAGAGGGTTGGAGAGGGGAGGGAGGGAGGGAGAGGGTTGGAGAGGGGAGGGAGGGAGGGAGAGGGTTGGAGAGGGGAGGGAGGGAGGGAGAGGGTTGGAGAGCGGAGGGAGGGAGGGAGAGGCACGCAGGGCGAAGAGAGGGAGGGGGAGTCATTGGGTTCAGTGGGCTTGGTAACTAAGGAAAGGGGAGAGGGAATAAGAGGTAGAAGGGTATAGACATTGAGGGACGGGGAGAGAGAACTCCATGACCACAGTAGATTCAATTACCGTAAACATTATTGTGTTGAGTGTGAGCCAATGTGTTGATATGATTGTTGAAGGATCTGTGATTCTGTTCCTCAAACTGTTATTGTCCCGTCTTCTCCATTGTCTTGTTATTGTCCCGTCTTCTCTATTGTCTTGTTATTGTCCCGTCTTCTCCATTGTCTTGTTATTGTCCCGTCTTCTCTATTGTCTTGTTATTGTCCCGTCTTCTCTATTGTCTTGTTATTGTCCCGTCTTCTCTATTGTCTTGTTATTGTCCCGTCTTCTCTATTCTCTTGTTATTGTCCCGTCTTCTCTATTGTCTTGTTATTGTCCCGTCTTCTCTATTGTCTTGTTATTGTCCCGTCTTCTCTATTCTCTTGTTATTGTCCCGTCTTCTCTATTGTCTTGTTATTGTCCCGTCTTCTCTATTCTCTTGTTATTGTCCCGTCTTCTCCATTGTCTTGTTATTGTCCCGTCTTCTCTATTGTCTTGTTATTGTCCCGTCTTCTCTATTCTCTTGTTATTGTCCGTCTTCTCTATTGTCTTGTTATTGTCCCGTCTTCTCCATTGTCTTGTTATTGTCCCGTCTTCTCTATTGTCTTGTTATTGTCCCGTCTTCTCTATTCTCTTGTTATTGTCCCGTCTTCTCCATTGTCTTGTTATTGTCCGTCTTCTCTATTGTCTTGTTATTGTCCCGTCTTCTCTATTCTCTTGTTATTGTCCGTCTTCTCTATTGTCTTGTTATTGTCCCGTCTTCTCCATTGTCTTGTTATTGTCCCGTCTTCTCTATTGTCTTGTTATTGTCCCGTCTTCTCTATTCTCTTGTTATTGTCCGTCTTCTCTATTCTCTTGTTATTGTCCCGTCTTCTCTATTCTCTTGTTATTGTCCCGTCTTCTCTATTCTCTTGTTATTGTCCGTCTTCTCTATTCTCTTGTTATTGTCCCGTCTTCTCTATTCTCTTGTTATTGTCCCGTCTTCTCTATTGTCTTGTTATTGTCCCCTCTTCTCTATTGTCTTGTTATTGTCCCCTCTTCTCTATTCTCTTGTTATTGTCCGTCTTCTCTATTCTCTTGTTATTGTCCCGTCTTCTCTATTCTCTTGTTATTGTCCCATCTTCTCTATTGTCTTGTTATTGTCCCGTCTTCTCTATTCTCTTGTTATTGTCCCGTCTTCTCTATTGTCTTGTTATTGTCCCGTCTTCTCTATTGTCTTGTTATTGTCCCCTCTTCTCTATTCTCTTGTTATTGTCCCGTCTTCTCTATTCTCTTGTTATTGTCCCATCTTCTCTATTCTCTTGTTATTGTCCGTCTTCTCTATTGTCTTGTTATTGTCCCGTCTTCTCTATTCTCTTGTTATTGTCCCGTCTTCTCTATTCTCTTGTTATTGTCCCGTCTTCTCCATTGTCTTGTTATTGTCCCGTCTTCTCTATTCTCTTGTTATTGTCCCGTCTTCTCTATTGTCTTGTTATTGTCCCGTTTTCTCTATTGTCTTGTTATTGTCCCGTCTTCTCTATTCTCTTGTTATTGTCCGTTTTCTCTATTCTCTTGTTATTGTCCCGTCTTCTCCATTCTCTTGTTATTGTCCGTCTTCTCTATTGTCTTGTTATTGTCCGTCTTCTCTATTGTCTTGTTATTGTCCCGTCTTATCTATTCTCTTGTTATTGTTCTGTCTTCTCTATTGTCTTGTTATTGTCCGTCTTCTCTATTGTCTTGTTATTGTCCCGTCTTCTCTATTCTCTTGTTATTGTTCCGTCTTCTCTATTGTCTTGTTATTGTCCGTCTTCTCTATTCTCTTGTTATTGTCCCGTCTTCTCTATTGTCTTGTTATTGTCCCGTCTTCTCTATTGTCTTGTTATTGTCCCGTCTTCTCTATTCTCTTGTTATTGTCCCGTCTTCTCTATTGTCTTGTTATTGTTCCGTCTTCTCTATTGTCTTGTTATTGTCCCGTCTTCTCTATTCTCTTGTTATTGTCCCGTCTTCTCTATTCTCTTGTTATTGTTCTGTCTTCTCTATTGTTGTTATTGTCCCATCTTCTCTATTCTCTTGTTATTGTCCCGTCTTCTCTATTGTCTTGTTATTGTCCTGTCTTCTCTATTGTCTTGTTATTGTTCCGTCTTCTCTATTCTTTTGTTATTGTCCCGTCTTCTCTATTTCTCTTGTTATTGTCCCGTCTTCTCTATTGTCTTGTTATTGTCCAGTCTTCTCTATTCTCTTGTTATTGTCCGTCTTCTCTATTGTCTTGTTATTGTCCGTCTTCTCCATTCTCTTGTTATTGTCCGTCTTCTCTATTCTCTTGTTATTGTCCCGTCTTCTCTATTCTCTTGTTATTGTTCCGTCTTCTCTATTGTCTTGTTATTGTCCCGTCTTCTCTATTCTCTTGTTATTGTTCCGTCTTCTCTATTCTCTTGTTATTGTCCCGTCTTCTCTATTCTCTTGTTATTGTCCTGTCTTCTCTATTGTTGTTATTGTCCCATCTTCTCTATTCTCTTGTTATTGTCCCGTCTTCTCTATTGTCTTGTTATTGTCCTGTCTTCTCTATTGTCTTGTTATTGTTCCGTCTTCTCTATTCTTTTGTTATTGTCCCGTCTTCTCTATTTCTCTTGTTATTGTCCTGTCTTCTCTATTGTCTTGTTATTGTCCCATATTCTCTATTCTCTTGTTATTGTCCCGTCTTCTCTATTCTCTTGTTATTGTCCTGTCTTCTCTATTTTCTTGTTATTGTCCTGTCTTCTCTATTCTCTTGTTATTGTTCCGTCTTCTCTATTGTCTTGATATTGTCCCGTCTTCTCTATTCTCTTGTTATTGTCCCATCTTCTCTATTCTTGTTATTGTCCGTCTTCTCCATTGTCTTGTTATTGTCCCGTCTTCTCTATTGTCTTGTTATTGTCCGTCTTCTCTATTGTCTTGTTATTGTCCCGTCTTCTCTATTGTCTTGTTATTGTCCCGTCTTTCTATTCTCTTGTTATTGTCCCGTCTTCTCTATTCTCTTGTTATTGTCCCGTCTTCTCTATTGTCTTGTTATTGTCCGTCTTCTCCATTCTCTTGTTATTGTCCGTCTTATCTATTCTCTTGTTATTGTCCCGTCTTCTCTATTCTCTTGTTATTGTCCCGTCTTATCTATTCTCTTGTTATTGTTCTGTCTTCTCTATTGTCTTGTTATTGTCCCGTCTTCTCTATTGTCTTGTTATTGTCCCGTCTTCTCTATTCTCTTGTTATTGTTCCGTCTTCTCTATTGTCTTGTTATTGTCCCGTCTTCTCTATTCTCTTGTTATTGTCCCGTCTTCTCTATTCTCTTGTTATTGTCCCGTCTTCTCTATTGTCTTGTTATTGTCCCGTCTTCTCTATTCTCTTGTTATTGTCCCGTCTTCTCTATTGTCTTGTTATTGTCCCGTCTTCTCTATTGTCTTGTTATTGTTCCGTCTTCTCTATTGTCTTGTTATTGTCCCGTCTTCTCTATTGTCTTGTTATTGTCCCGTCTTCTCTATTCTCTTGTTATTGTTCCGTCTTCTCTATTGTCTTGTTATTGTCCCATCTTCTCTATTCTCTTGTTATTGTCCCGTCTTCTCTATTGTCTTGTTATTGTCCCATCTTCTCTATTGTCTTGTTATTGTTCCGTCTTCTCTATTCTTTTGTTATTGTCCCGTCTTCTCTATTTCTCTTGTTATTGTCCTGTCTTCTCTATTGTCTTGTTATTGTCCCGTCTTCTCTATTCTCTTGTTATTGTCCCGTCTTCTCTATTGTCTTGTTATTGTCCCGTCTTCTCCATTCTCTTGTTATTGTCCCGTCTTCTCTATTCTCTTGTTATTGTCCCGTCTTCTCTATTCTCTTGTTATTGTCCCGTCTTCTCTATTGTCTTGTTATTGTCCCGTCTTCTCTATTCTCTTGTTATTGTCCCGTCTTCTCTATTGTCTTGTTATTGTCCCGTCTTCTCTATTGTCTTGTTATTGTTCCGTCTTCTCTATTGTCTTGTTATTGTCCCGTCTTCTCTATTCTCTTGTTATTGTCCCGTCTTCTCTATTCTCTTGTTATTGTTCCGTCTTCTCTATTGTCTTGTTATTGTCCCGTCTTCTCTATTCCCTTGTTATTGTTCCGTCTTCTCTATTCTCTTGTTATTGTCCCGTCTTCTCTATTCTCTTGTTATTGTCCCGTCTTCTCTATTGTCTTGTTATTGTCCTGTCTTCTCTATTGTCTTGTTATTGTTCCGTCTTCTCTATTCTTTTGTTATTGTCCCGTCTTCTCTATTTCTCTTGTTATTGTCCCGTCTTCTCTATTCTCTTGTTATTGTTCCGTCTTCTCTATTGTCTTGTTATTGTCCCGTCTTCTCTATTCTCTTGTTATTGTCCCGTCTTCTCTATTCTTGTTACTGTCCCGTCTTCTCCATTGTCTTGTTATTGTCCCGTCTTTCTATTCTCTTGTTATTGTCCTGTCTTCTCTATTGTTGTTATTGTCCCATCTTCTCTATTCTCTTGTTATTGTCCCGTCTTCTCTATTGTCTTGTTATTGTCCTGTCTTCTCTATTGTCTTGTTATTGTCCCGTCTTCTCTATTTCTCTTGTTATTGTCCGTCTTCTCTATTCTCTTGTTATTGTCCTGTCTTCTCTATTTTCTTGTTATTGTCCTGTCTTCTCTATTCTCTTGTTATTGTCCCGTCTTCTCTATTCTTTTGTTATTGTCCCGTCTTCTCTATTTCTCTTGTTATTGTCCTGTCTTCTCTATTGTCTTGTTATTGTCCCATATTCTCTATTCTCTTGTTATTGTCCCGTCTTCTCTATTCTCTTGTTATTGTCCTGTCTTCTCTATTTTCTTGTTATTGTCCTGTCTTCTCTATTCTCTTGTTATTGTCCCGTCTTCTCTATTCTCTTGTTATTGTCCCATCTTCTCTATTGTCTTGTTATTGTCCCGTCTTCTCTATTCTCTTGTTATTGTCCCGTCTTCTCTATTCTCATGTTATTGTTCCGTCTTCTCTATTGTCTTGTTATTGTCCCGTCTTCTCTATTCTCTTGTTATTGTCCCGTCTTCTCTATTCTTGTTATTGTCCCGTCTTCTCCATTGTCTTGTTATTGTTCCGTCTTCTCTATTGTCTTGTTATTGTTCCGTCTTCTCTATTGTCTTGTTATTGTCCCGTCTTCTCTATTGTCTTGTTATTGTCCCGTCTTTCCATTCTCTTATGGGTATCTCCTGTTATTGTTCTCTAATGAACCCTTTATAGTTGTCTCTAATGAACCCTTTATGGTTCTCTCTAATGAACCCTTCATGGGTCTTCATGGGTCTCTCTAATGAACCCTTTATTTTTGTCTCTAATGAACCCTTTATGGTTCTCTCTAATGAACCCTTTATGGTTCTCTAATGAACCCTTTATGGTTCTCTAATGAACCCTTCATGGTTGTCTAACAGGACTTGGTGAACGGGTACCGCTGTGTATGTCCTGCGGGTTACTCTGGAGACCACTGTGAGAGAGATGTGGATGAATGTGCCGGCGCTCCCTGTCTGAACGGCGGGCGATGCCAAGACCAGGTCAACGGATTCACCTGCCTCTGTCTGGCCGGGTTCTCTGGACATTTCTGCCAAGTGAGCATTGTGCAATGCTCAAACCCTTCCCCATTCCCATTCCCCTTCCGACATACTGCTTACTAACTAAGGCATCAAACAGAAGAACACATACTAAAATAGGGAGGGACTACCTAGAATTTTCCAAAAAGAAACACTTGAAAAGATTTTCCGTTGCAAAATGTTTGAAAACATTTGCTATTGCATGCCCTGATGAACACAACTCTAGATTGCTTTAGTTCTGGTTTGATTGGCCGGTCTTCCTCCTCTGCCCTCAAACCACCATTACTGTTGTTCACTGATGTTTAATGTCAAGGCTTTGTAAAGCTGATCTCCAGGCTGCTTCTCTGTGTTGGAGACATTCCTCAAAGTTTCAACCCAGACTCTCTGAGGAAGTCAATTATGTCTCCGACTTCTTTCCCCTCCTTCCTTCTCTCTCTGTGTGGGTGGTTATTGGCTGGCTCCTATCGGGAGGATGCTGTTGGCTGGGATGATATGTTAGATATTAGGTCTCACTCTCTCTCTGTCTCTCTCTGTCTCTCTCTGTCTCTCTCTGTCTCTCTCTCTCTGTCTCTCTCTGTCTCTCTCTGTCTCTCTCTCTCTCTCTCTCTGTCTCTCTCTGTCTCTCTCTCTCTCTCTCTCTGTCTCTCTCTGTCTCTCTCTGTCTCTCTCTCTGTCTCTCTCTGTCTCTCTCTCTGTCTCTCTCTCTGTCTCTCTCTGTCTCTCTCTGTCTCTCTCTGTCTGTCTCTCTCTGTCTCTCTCTCTCTGTCTCTCTCTGTCTGTCTCTCTCTGTCTCTCTCTCTGTCTCTCTCTGTCTCTCTCTCTCTGTATCAAGTTGGATATAGACTACTGCTTCGCCAACCCCTGTCAGAACGGTGCTCTATGCTTCAACGTGGCTAAAGACTACTACTGTGGCTGTTCAGAAGACTATGAGGGAAAAAACTGCTCTCACCTCAAAGACCACTGTCACACCACCACGTGCAAAGGTACCCCCTTCTCTCCCTCTTCCCCCTGCTCTACCTCTTCCTCCTCTTCCTCTTCTCTCCCTCTCCACCTCCTCTGTCTTCTCTCCCCCTCCCCTCTTCTCCCTCTCCCTTCCCTCCCCCTTCTCCCTCTCCCTTCCCTCCCTTCTCTTTCTCCCTTCCCTCCCCCCCTTCTCCCTCTCCCTCTCCCTTCTCTTCTCCCCTTCTCTCCCTCTCCCTTCTCTTCCCCTCTTCTCCCTCCCCCTTCCCTCCCCCTTCTCCCTCTCCCTTCCCTCTCTTCCCCTTCTCTCCTCTCCCTTCCCTTCTCCCTCTCCCTTCTCTTCTTCCCCTTCTGTCTCTTCTGTCTCTCCCTCTCCCTTCTCTTCCCCTCTTCTCCCTCTCCCTTCCCTCCCCCTTCTCCCTCTCCCTTCTCTTTTCCTTCTCCTTCCCCCCCCTTCTCCCTCTCCCTTCCCTCCCCCTTCTCCCTCTCCCTTCCCTTCTCCCTCTCCCTTCTCTCTCCCCTTCTCTCCCTCTCCCTTCTCTTCCCCTCTTCTCCTTCTCTCTTCCCTCCCCCTTCTCCCTCTCCTTCCCTCCCCCTTCTCCCTCTCCCTTCCCTCCCCCTTCTCCCTCTCCCTTCCCTCCCCCTTCTCCCTTCTCCCTTCCTCTCCCTTCCCCCTCTTCTCCCTCTCCCTTCCCTCCCCCTTCTCCCTCTCCCTTCCCTCCCCCTTATCCCTCTCCCTTCTCTTCCCCTTCTCTCCCTCTCCCTTCTCTTCCCCTCTTCTCCCTCTCCCTTCTCTTCCCCTCTTCTCCCTCTCCCTTCTCTTCCCGTCTTCTCCCTCTCCCTTCTCTTCCCCTTCTCTCCCTCTCCCTTCTCTCCCCTCTTCTCCCTCCTCTGCCCCCCTTCTCTTCCCCTCTTCTCCCTCTCCCTTCTCTTCCCCTCTTCTCCCTCTCCTTCTCTTCCCCCTTCTCCCTCTCCCTTCTCTTCCCCTCTTCTCCCTCTCCCTTCTCTTCCCCTTCTCTCCCTCTCCCTTCCCTCTCCCTTCTCTTCCCCTTCTCTCCCTCTCCCTTCTCCCTCTCCCTTCCCTCCCCCTTCTCCCTCTCCCTTCTCCCCCTTTCCCCCCTTCTCCCTCTCCCCTTCCCTCCCCTTCTCCCTCTCCCTTCTCTTCCCCTTCTCTCCCTCTCCCTTCTCTTCCCCTCTTCTCCCTCTCCCTTCTCTTCCCCTCTTCTCCCTCTCCCTTCCTCTTCCCCTCTTCTCCCTCTCCCTTCCCTCTCCCTTCTCTTCCCCTTCTCTCCCTCTCCCTTCCCTCTCCCTTCTCTTCCCCTTCTCTCCCTCCCTTCTCCCTCTCCCTTCTCTTCCCTCTTTTCCCTCTCCCTTCCCTCTCCCTTCTCTTCCCCTTCTCTCCCTCTCCCTTCCCTCCCCCTTCTCCCTCTCCCTTCTCTTCCCCTCTTCTCCATCTCCCTTCCCTCTCCCTTCTCTTCCCCTTCTCCCCTCTCCTTCCCTCTTCCTTCTCTTCCCCTTTCCCTTCCCTTCTCCCTTCTCTCCCTTCCTTCCCTCTTCCCCCTTCTCCCTCTCCCTTCTCTTCCCCTCTTCTCCCTCTCCCTTCCCTCACCCCTTCTCCCTCTCCCTTCTCTTTCCCCTCTTCTCCCTCTCCCTTCTCTTCCCCCTCTTCTCCCTCTCCCTTCCCCCCCCCCCACACACACACCTCTCCCACAGGAGATATACCTACATCTGTGTTCACACACGGGCTCTCCTCAGCTTTCCTATAATAACCACTAATGATCAATGCCCTACTAACACATTGTTTCCAACCAGTCGTGTGTGTGTGTGTGTGTGTGTGTGTGTGTGTGTGTGTGTGTGTGTGTATTTCCAACCAGTGTGTGTGTGTGTGTGTGTGTGTGTGTGTGTGTGTGTGTGTGTGTGTGTGTGTGTGTGTGTGTGTGTGTGTGTGTGTGTGTGTGTGTGTGTGTGTGTGTTTCCAACCAGTC
The DNA here is from genome assembly GCF_018296145.1 of Oncorhynchus tshawytscha. Lineage (NCBI taxonomy): Eukaryota > Metazoa > Chordata > Actinopteri > Salmoniformes > Salmonidae > Oncorhynchus > Oncorhynchus tshawytscha. The sequence continues at coordinate 46,284,736 of NC_056453.1, read as the reverse complement.
TCCACTCTGAATTATCCTCAACACAGTTCTGGCAGAAGGTTGATAGCACTGTCTGAAACACACACACACACACACACACACGACATGGTGGGTTCTGTCTGTGTTCTCCTTAGGAACGACATGGTGGGTTCTGTCTGTGTTCTCCTTAGGAACGACATGGTGGGTTCTGTCTGTGTTCTCCTTAGGAACGACATGGTGGGTTCTGTCTCTGTTCTCCTTAGGAACGACATGGTGGGTTCTGTCTGTGTTCTCCTTAGGAACGACATGGTGTGTTCTGTCTGTGTTCTCCTTAGGAACGACATGGTGGGTTCTGTCTGTGTTCTCCTTAGGAACGACATGGTGGGTTCTGTCTGTGTTCTCCTTAGGAACGACATGGTGGGTTCTGTCTGTGTTCTCCTTAGGAACGACATGGTGGGTTCTGTCTGTGTTCTCCTTAGGAACGAACTGGTGAGTTCTGTCTGTGTTCTCTTTAGGAACGACATGGTTCCTACGGATTTGGTTGGATCTAATGGTGTTGCTGTCCTGGGGCTCTGTAGGGTCTGTTTGTGTTTCCTTAGGAACAGAGCCCCAGGACCTGTCTGTGTTCTCTTAGGGAATCTTCCTCCAGGTTCATCTCTCTGTAGGTTATGGCTCTGTAGGGTCTGTTTGTGTTTGTGAACAGAGCCCTAGGACCAGCTTGCTTAGGGGAATCTTCTCCAGGTTCATCTCTCTGTAGGTGATGGCTTTGTTATGGAAGGTTTGGGAATCACTTCCTTTTAGGTGGTTATATGATTTAACGGCTCTATCCTGGATTTTGATATTTAGCAGGTATCGGCCTAATTTTGCTCTGCATTATTTGGTGTTTTACTTTGTCCACAGAGGATATTTTTGCACAATTGCATGATGAGTCTCAATTTGATGTTTGTCCCATTTTGTGAATTCTTGGTTGGTGAGATCTATTTGAGATTTTTAGGTTTGATAGGGAAGCTGAGAGGTCAAATATCCTGTTTAGGTTTTCTACTGCTAAGTTCACACCTTCACTATTACAGTGGAACATTTTGTCCAGGAAGTTGTCTAGAAGGGAGTGAATTTATTGTTACCTAATTGTTTTTTGGTAGGTTTCCACACTATATTCCTTCCATCTACAGCATTTCTTAATATTATTCAGTTCCTTTGGCTTTGATGCCTCATGATTGAGTATTTCTCTGTTCAAGTGTGATTTTGCTGTGATCTGATAGGGGTGTCAGTGGGTTGACTGTGAACGCTCTGAGAGACTCTGGGTTGAGGTCAGTGATAAAGTAGTCTACAGTACTACTGCCAAGAGATGAGCTATAGGTGTACCTACCATAGGTGTCCCCTCGAAGCCTACCATTGACTATGTACATACCCAGCATGCGACAGAGCTGCAGGAGTTGTGACCCGTTTTTGTTGGTTATGTTGTCGTAGTTGTGCCTAGGGGGACATATGGGTGAGGGAATGCTGTCACCTCCAGGTAGGTGTTTGTCCCCCTGTGTGCTGAGGGTGTCAGGTTCTTGTCCGGTTCTGGCATTTAGGTCGCCACAGACATGTCCCTGGGCCTGGAAATGATTGATTTCCCCCTCCAGGATGGAGAAGCTGTCGTCATTAAAGTATGGGGATTCTAGTCGGGGGATATAGGTAGCACACAGGAGGACATTTTTCTCTGTTGAGATCATCTTTTCATGGAGGGGGTTATAATAGCCCAAACTGTTGGGACGCTGCAGAGAGAAGTTGACTGATAGGATGTAACGACTTCAGACGGGTCCCAAGATGCCTGTGGGGCCTGTGGGGCCTGATATCATGGATGGTCAGTCCTGTATAGCCTCATAACATGGTTATAACTATAATGTTGATACCATGGATGGTCAGTCCTTGCATTCATAGCTCTTTTCAGGGCCGTCCCTCAGGTTTTTACCAAATCAGAGGTTGTTTCATTCAAGGACTGCTTGAAATCACTATCAGTAATCTCTGCTTCCATGCGTGTACAAAATGCCCCCGCCCCCCCCACCCCAACAGTGATTGACAGCTGCACGGTTGCCGTGGGATCCAACAGTACCCCTGGAGGAGAGCGGTACATCTCCTCCAACGTGTGTGGTCCTCACGGACGCTGTCGGAGCCAGGCTGGAGGACAGTTCAGCTGTGACTGTCAGGAGGGCTTCAGAGGCACATACTGTCACGAGAGTAAGACATGACAAAGAGCATTCATAGAGGATTCGTAGGCCTACATAGACCTGCATAGACCTACATAGACATTACATTGACCTACATAGACCTACATAGACATTACATTGACCTACATAATGTGCTTGACGTTTTCCAGATTGAATGACCTTCATGTCTTAAAGTAATGATGGACTGTTGTTTCTCCTTGCTTATTTGAGTTGTTGTTGCAATAATATGGACTTGGTCTTCTACCAAACAGGGCTGTGTTCTGTATACCACCCCTACCTTGTCACAACACAATTGATTGGCTCAAACTCATTAAGGAAAGAAATTCCACAATTTAACTTTTACAAGGCACACCTGTTAATTTAAATGCATTCCAGGTGACTGCCTCATGAAGCTGGTTGAGAGAATGAGGTAGTGCCAAGAGTTTGCAAAGCTGTCATCAAGGCAAAAGGGTGGCTATTTAAAGAATCTAAAATATATTTTGATTTGTTTAACACTTTTTTGGTTAATACATGATTCCATGTGTTATTTCATAGTTTTGATGTCTTCACTATTATTCTTCAATGTAGAAAATAGTCCAAATAAAGACAAACCCTGGAATGAGTAGATGTGTCCACACACACACACACACACACACACACATACACACACACACACACACACACATATATATATATATACACACACAAGTATACACATACACATGTATACACACACACACCCACACACACACAC
>NC_056453.1:46256835-46279335 GCF_018296145.1 Oncorhynchus tshawytscha | reverse complement strand
CCTCCAGCAGGCCACAAATGTGCATGTGTCTGCTCAAACGGTCAGTAACAGACTCCATGAGTGTGGTATGAGGGCCCGACATCCACAGGTGGGGGTTGTGCTTACAGCCCAACACCGTGCAGGACGTTTGGCATTTGCCAGAGAACACCAAGATTGACAAATTCGCCACTGGCGCCCTGTGCTCTTCACAGATGAAAGCAGGTTCACACTGAGCACATGTGACAGACGTGACAGTCTGGAGACGCCGTGGAGAACGTTCTGCTGCCTGCAACATCCTCCAGCATGACTGGTTTGGCGGTGGGTCAGTCATGGTGTGGGGTGGCATTTCTTTGGGAGGCCGCACAGCCCTCCATGTGCTCGCCAGAGGTAGCCTGATTGCCATTAGGTACCGAGATGAGATCCTCAGACCCCTTGTGAGACCATATGCTGGTGTGGTTGGCCCTGGGTTCCTCCTAATGCAAGACAATGCTAGACCTCATGTGGCTGGAGTGTGTCAGCAGTTCCTGCAAAAGGAAGGCATTGATGCTATGGACTGGCCCGCCCGTCCCCCAGACCTGAATCCAATTGATCACATCTGGGACATCATGTCTCGCTCCATCCATCAATGCCACGTTGCACCACAGACTGTCCAGGAGTTGGCGGATGCTTTAGTCCAGGTCTGGGAGGAGATCCCTCAGGAGACCATCCGCCACCTCATCAGGAGCATGACCAGGCATTGTAGGGAGGTAATTCAGGCATGTGGAGGCCACACACACTACTGAGCCTCATTTGGACTTGTTTTAAGGACATTACATCAAAGTTGGATCAGCCTGTAGTGTGGATTTCCACTTTAATTTTGAGTGTGACTCCAAATCCAGACCTCCATGGGTTGATAAATTTTATTTCCATTGATAATTTGTGTGATTTTGTTGTCAGCACATTCAACTATGTAAAGAAAAAGTATTTAATAAGAATATTTCATTCATTCAGATCTAGGATGTGTTATTTTAGTGTTCCCTATATTTTTTTGAGCAGTGTATTTCAATGAGTAGATCACTACATGTAAATATGCCCTTTACGTAGAGCAGGGTTTACAAACTGGAGGCCCACGGTGCATACAGTAGAGCAGGGTTTACAAACTGGAGGCCCACGGTGCATACATAGAGCAGGGTTTCCCAGTTGGAGGCCCACGGACGTTAATTTTCTTGATGCTACCCTTCCCGTTAATGGGATAATTTTCGTCAGCAACCGCTGAATAGCATAGCGGTCAAATAATATTACTAAAAAATATTAATATTCATGAAATCACAAGTGCAATATTGCAAAACACAATTTAGCCTTTTGTTAATCCACCTGTCATCTCAGATTTGGAAATTCTGCTTTACAGCGAAAGCAATCCAAGCGTCTGTGTAAGTTTATCGATAATATAACATTACGTACACTAAGCATTAAGTAGCTAGGGCATGAAAATCAGAAAACCAATCAAATTAATCGTTTACCTTTGATGATCTTCGGATGTTTTCACTCACGAGACTCCCAGTTACACAACAAATGTTCCTTTTGTTCCATAAAGATGATTTTTATACCCAAAATAGCTCCGTTTGTTTGTTGCGTTATGTTCAGAAATCCACAGGAAAGAGCGGTCACGACAACGCAGACGTATATTCCAAATAATATCCATAAATGTCCACAGAAACATGTCAAAGTTTTTTATAATCAATACTCAGGTTGTTTTTAAAATATATATTCGATAATATATCAACGGAGTGTGTAGGTTTTTCAATAACTCCGGGAGAAGCAATGGCCGCTTTATTCTGTACCGCAAAACTCACTCTGACAGCCCCCACCTATCCACTTACACAATGTGATCTTTCACGCTCATTTTTCAAAATAAAAGCCTGAAACTATGTCTAAAGACTGTTGACACCATAGGGAAGCCATAGAAAAAGGAATCTGGTTGATATCCCTTTAAATGGAGGATAGGCATGCATAGGAACAGAGAGGTTTCGAAATAAGAGGCACTTCCTGATTGGATTTTCCTCAGGGTTTCGCCTGCAATATCAGTACTGATATACTCACAGACAATGTTTTTACAGTTTTGGAAACTTTATAGTGTTTTCTATCCTAATCTGACAATTATATGCATATTCTAGTTTCTGTGGCTGAGAAATAGGCAGTTTCAAATGGGTACGTTTTGTAGCCAAATATGAAAATACTGCCCCCTACACGCAAAAGGTTAAAACAGCAGTAAATTAGCTGCAACTGATACATTGTTAGTCTGTTTACTCCATAATAGAGAGATCGTATACACATTTAAGCCAGGTTTGAAATGTTATGTTTTAGTCAAATATTATATCTGTTTGCGATTCTTGCAGTCAATTTGCAAGATAATGTTCTGGCCCCCCGAAAATGATGTTCTGGCCCCCCGACCATCAGCTCCAGATAATATTGGCCTGTGGCTGAATCTAGTTAATGATCCCTGATGTGGAGGTGGTGATTTAACCTGACTGGTTTGACTCTGCCTGTCCTCTCTCTCGCTCTCCTCCTCCCCCTCCTGTCCCTCTCCTCCTCTCCCGTCCTGCCCCTCTCCTCCCCCTCCTCCTCTCCTCCTCCTCCCCCTCTCCCTCTCCCCCTCCCTCCTCTCCCCCTCCCTCCTCTCCCCTCTCCCCCTCCTCTCCCTCTCCTTCTCCCCCCTCCTCTCCTTCTCCCCCTCCTCTCTCCTCCTCCTCCTCCCCCTCCTGTCCCCTCTCCTCCTCCTCCTCCTCCCCCTCGTGTCCCTCTCCTCCGCCCCATCCTGCCCCTCCCTCCCCCTCCCCCTCCCCTCCCCCTCCTCCCTCCCCCTCCCCCCTCTCCTCCTCCCCCCTCTCCCTCTCCTCCTCCCCCCCCTCCTCTCCCTCTCCTTCTCCCCCTCCTCTACCTCTCCTTATCCCCCTCCTCTCCCCCTCCTCCTCCCCCTCTCCCTCTCTCCTCCCTCCCTCCTCCCTCCCTCCTCCTCCTCTCCCTCTCCTCCTCCCTCCTCTCCCCATCTTCCTCCCTCCTCCTCCTCCTCCTTCTCCTCCTCTCCTACAGATATAGATGACTGCAGCACTAGTCCATGTCATAATGGAGGAACATGTCGAGACCTGGTGACTGATTTCTTCTGTGAGTGTATGAACGGCTGGAAGGGGAAGACCTGCCACTCCCGTAAGGACACAGTCTCTCCCCGCCCATTCTTTCTGTTCTACAAACACCCGAGCACATTTCTATTTGTTATTTTTTTATTTCACCTTTATTTAACCAGGGAGGCCAGTTACACATGGAATAAACAAACGTACAGTCAATAACACAATAGGAAAAATCTATATACAGTGTGTGCAAATGGAGTAAGGAGGTAAGGCAATAAATAGGCCAATAGTTGTGAAGTAATTACAATTTAGCAAATTAACACTGGAGTGATAGATGAAGATGTGTAATTAGAGATACTGGGGTGCAGAAGAGCAGAAACACAAAACGTGCTGATGGGTGGAGGTATTCACCCAGGTGTGTGTGTGTACTGTATATGTGTGTGTTATGAAAGCTTGGTTTTAATCATGTGTGTGTCTCCAGGTGAGAGCCAGTGTGACGAGGTTAACTGTAACAACGGAGGGACATGTCATGATGAGGGAGACACCTTCCAGTGCAAGTGTTCCCCTGGATGGGAGGGGGCTACGTGTAATATAGGTGAGTTAGTCTGGGTGGGAGGGGCTACCTGTAATATAGGTGAGTTAGTCTGGGTGGGAGGGAGGGGGCTACCTGTAATATAGGTGAGTTAGTCTGGGTGGGAGGGGCTACCTGTAATATAGGTGAGTTAGTCTGGGTGGGAGGGAGGGGGCTACCTGTAATATAGGTGAGTTAGTCTGGGTGGGAGGGAGGGGCTAACTGTAATATAGGTGAGTTAGTCTGGGATGGGAGGGGCTACCTGTAATATAGGTGAGTTAGTCTGGGTGGGAGGGGCTACCTGTAAAATAGGTGAGTTAGTCTGGGTGGGAGGGGGCTACCTGTAATATAGGTGAGTTAGTCTGGATGGGAGGGGCTACCTGTAATATAGGTGAGTTAGTCTGGGTGGGAGGGAGGGGGCTACCTGTAATATAGGTGAGTTAGTCTGGGTGGGGGAGGGGCTACCTGTAATATAGGTGAGTTAGTCTGGGTGGGAGGGAGGGGCTACCTGTAATATAGGTGAGTTAGTCTGGGTGGGAGGGAGGGGCTACCTGTAATATAGGTGAGTTAGTCTGGATGGGGGAGGGGCTACCTGTAATATAGGTGAGTTAGTCTGGGTGGGAGGGGCTACCTGTAATATAGGTGAGTTAGTCTGGGTGGGAGGGGGCTACCTGTAATATAGGTGAGTTAGTCTGGGTGGGAGGGATCTACCTGTAATATAGGTGAGTTAGTCTGGGTGGGCGAGGGGCTACCTGTAATATAGGTGAGTTAGTCTGGGTGGGAGGGAGGGAGGGGGCTACCTGTAATATAGGTGAGTTAGTCTGGGTGGGGGAAGGGGGCTACCTGTAATATAGGTGAGTTAGTCTGGGTGGGAGGTAGGGGCTACCTGTAATATAGGTGAGTTAGTCTGGGTGGGAGGGAGAGGGCTACCTGTAATATAGGTGAGTTAGTCTGGGTGGGTGGGAGGGGCGACCTGTAATATAGGTGAGTTAGTCTGGGTGGGGGGAGGGGCTACCTGTAATATAGGTGAGTTAGTCTGGGTGGGAGGGAGGGGGCTACCTGCAATATAGGTGAGTTAGTCTGGGTGGGAGGGAGGGGGCTACCTGTAATATAGGTGAGTTAGTCTGGGTGGGAGGGGCTACCTGTAATATAGGTGAGTTAGTCTGGGTGGGAGGGGCCTACTTGTAATATAGGTGAGTTAGTCTGGGTGGGAGGGAGGGGCTACCTGTAATATAGGTGAGTTAGTCTGGGTGGGAGGGGCTACCTGTAATATAGGTGAGTTAGTCTGGGTGGGAGGGAGGGGGCTACCTGTAATATAGGTGAGTTAGTCTGGGTGGGAGGGAGGGGCTACCTGTAATATAGGTGAGTTAGTCTGGATGGGAGGGGCTACCTGTAATATAGGTGAGTTAGTCTGGGTGGGAGGGGCTACCTGTAATATAGGTGAGTTAGTCTGGGTGGGAGGGGCTACCTGTAATATAGGTGAGTTAGTCTGGGTGGGAGGGGCTACCTGTAATATAGGTGAGTTAGTCTGGGTGGGTGGGAGGGGGCTACCTGTAATATAGGTGAGTTAGTCTGGGTGGGAGGGAGGGAGGGGGCTACCTGTAATATAGGTGAGTTAGTCTGGGTGGGGGGAGGGGCTACCTGTAATATAGGTGAGTTAGTCTGGGTGGGAGGTAGGGGCTACCTGTAATATAGGTGAGTTAGTCTGGGTGGGAGGGAGAGGGCTACCTGTAATATAGGTGAGTTAGTCTGGGTGGGTGGGAGGGGCGACCTGTAATATAGGTGAGTTAGTCTGGGTGGGGGGAGGGGCTACCTGTAATATAGGTGAGTTAGTCTGGGTGGGAGGGAGGGGGCTACCTGCAATATAGGTGAGTTAGTCTGGGTGGGTGGGGGGGGCTACCTGTAATATAGGTGAGTTAGTCTGGGTGGGAGGGGCTACCTGTAATATAGGTGAGTTAGTCTGGGTGGGAGGGGCCTACCTGTAATATAGGTGAGTTAGTCTGGGTGGGTGGGAGGGGCTACCTGTAATATAGGTGAGTTAGTCTGGGTGGGAGGGGCTACCTGTAATATAGGTGAGTTAGTCTGGGTGGGAGGGAGGGGGCTACCTGTAATATAGGTGAGTTAGTCTGGGTGGGAGGGAGGGGCTACCTGTAATATAGGTGAGTTAGTCTGGATGGGAGGGGCTACCTGTAATATAGGTGAGTTAGTCTGGGTGGGAGGGGCTACCTGTAATATAGGTGAGTTAGTCTGGGTGGGAGGGGCTACCTGTAATATAGGTGAGTTAGTCTGGGTGGGAGGGAGGGAGGGGCTACCTGTAATATAGGTGAGTTAGTCTGGGTGGGAGGGAGGGGCTGCCTGTAATATAGGTGAGTTAGTCTGGGGAGGGAGGGGCTACCTGTAATATAGGTGAGTTAGTCTGGGTGGGAGGGAGAGGGCTACCTGTAATATAGGTGAGTTAGTCTGGGTGGGTGGGAGGGAGGGGGCGACCTGTAATATAGGTGAGTTAGTCTGGGTGGTGGGAGGGGCTACCTGTAATATAGGTGAGTTAGTCTGGGTGGGAGGGAGGGGGCTACCTGTAATATAGGTGAGTTAGTCTGGGTGGGAGGGAGGGGCTACCTGTAATATAGGTGAGTTAGTCTGGGTGGGGGAGGGGCTACCTGTAATATAGGTGAGTTAGTCTGGGTGGGAGGGGCTACCTGTAATATAGGTGAGTTAGTCTGGGTGGGAGGGGCTACCTGTAAAATAGGTGAGTTAGTCTGGGTGGGGGGGGCTACCTGTAATATAGGTGAGTTAGTCTGGATGGGAGGGGCTACCTGTAATATAGGTGAGTTAGTCTGGGTGGGAGGGGCTACCTGTAATATAGGTGAGTTAGTCTGGGTGGGAGGGGCTACCTGTAATATAGGTGAGTTAGTCTGGGTGGGGGAGGGGCTACCTGTAATATAGGTGAGTTAGTCTGGATGGGAGGGGCTACCTGTAAAATAGGTGAGTTAGTCTGGGTGGGAGGGGCTACCTGTAATATAGGTGAGTTAGTCTGGGTGGGAGGGGCTACCTGTAATATAGGTGAGTTAGTCTGGGTGGGAGGGAGGGGCTACCTGTAATATAGGTGAGTTAGTCTGGGTGGGTGGAGGGGGCTACCTGTAATATAGGTGAGTTAGTCTGGATGGGAGGGGCTACCTGTAATATAGGTGAGTTAGTCTGGGTGGGAGGGGGGCTACCTGTAAAATAGGTGAGTTAGTCTGGGTGGGAGGGGCTACCTGTAATATAGGTGAGTTAGTCTGGGTGGGGGGGAGGGGGCTACCTGTAATATAGGTGAGTTAGTCTGGGTGGGAGGGGCTACCTGTAATATAGGTGAGTTAGTCTGGGTGGGAGGGAGGGGCTACCTGTAATATAGGTGAGTTAGTCTGGGTGGGAGGGAGGGGCTACCTGTAATATAGGTGAGTTAGTCTGGATGGGAGGGGCTACCTGTAATATAGGTGAGTTAGTCTGGGTGGGAGGGGCTACCTGTAATATAGGTGAGTTAGTCTGGGTGGGAGGGGCTACCTGTAATATAGGTGAGTTAGTCTGGGTGGAGGAGGGCTACCTGTAATATAGGTGAGTTAGTCTGGGTGGGAGGGGGGGCTACCTGTAATATAGGTGAGTTAGTCTGGGTGGGAGGGAGGGGGCTACCTGTAATATAGGTGAGTTAGTCTGGGTGGGGGGAGGGGGCTACCTGTAATATAGGTGAGTTAGTCTGGGTGGGAGGGAGGGGCTACCTGTAATATAGGTGAGTTAGTCTGGGTGGGAGGGAGGGGCTACCTGTAATATAGGTGAGTTAGTCTGGGTGGGTGGGAGGGGCTACCTGTAATATAGGTGAGTTAGTCTGGGTGGGGGGAGGGGCTACCTGTAATATAGGTGAGTTAGTCTGGGTGGGAGGGAGGGGCTACCTGTAATATAGGTGAGTTAGTCTGGGTGGGTGGGAGGGGCTACCTGTAATATAGGTGAGTTAGTCTGGGTGGGAGGGAGGGGCTACCTGTAATATAGGTGAGTTAGTCTGGGTGGGAGGGGCCTACCTGTAATATAGGTGAGTTAGTCTGGGTGGGTGGGAGGGGGCTACCTGTAATATAGGTGAGTTAGTCTGGGTGGGAGGGGCTACCTGTAATATAGGTGAGTTAGTCTGGGTGGGAGGGAGGGGCTACCTGTAATATAGGTGAGTTAGTCTGGGTGGGAGGGAGGGGCTACCTGTAATATAGGTGAGTTAGTCTGGATGGGAGGGCCTACCTGTAATATAGGTGAGTTAGTCTGGGTGGGAGGGGCTACCTGTAATATAGGTGAGTTAGTCTGGGTGGGAGGGGCTACCTGTAATATAGGTGAGTTAGTCTGGGTGGGAGGGGGGGGGGCTACCTGTAATATAGGTGAGTTAGTCTGGGTGGGGAGGGGCTGCCTGTAATATAGGTGAGTTAGTCTGGGTGGGAGGGGCTACCTGTAATATAGGTGAGTTAGTCTGGGTGGGAGGGAGAGGGCTACCTGTAATATAGGTGAGTTAGTCTGGGTGGGTGGGAGGGGCGACCTGTAATATAGGTGAGTTAGTCTGGGTGGGAGGGAGGGGCTACCTGTAATATAGGTGAGTTAGTCTGGGTGGGAGGGAGGGGCTACCTGTAATATAGGTGAGTTAGTCTGGGTGGGGAGGGGCTACCTGTAATATAGGTGAGTTAGTCTGGGTGGGAGGGAGGGGCTACCTGTAATATAGGTGAGTTAGTCTGGGTGGGTGGGAGGGAGTTACCTGTAATATAGGTGAGTTAGTCTGGGGTGGGGGAGGGGCTACCTGTAATATAGGTGAGTTAGTCTGGGTGGGAGGGAGGGGCTACCTGTAATATAGGTGAGTTAGTCTGGGTGGGAGGGAGGGGCTACCTGTAATATAGGTGAGTTAGTCTGGGTGGGAGGGGCTACCTGTAATATAGGTGAGTTAGTCTGGGTGGGAGGGGCTACCTGTAAAATAGGTGAGTTAGTCTGGGTGGGAGGGGGCTACCTGTAATATAGGTGAGTTAGTCTGGGTGGGAGGGGGGCTACCTGTAATATAGGTGAGTTAGTCTGGGTGGGAGGGAGGGGCTACCTGTAATATAGGTGAGTTAGTCTGGGTGGGAGGGGCTACCTGTAATATAGGTGAGTTAGTCTGGGTGGGAGGGAGGGGCTACCTGTAATATAGGTGAGTTAGTCTGGGTGGGAGGGAGGGGCTACCTGTAATATAGGTGAGTTAGTCTGGATGGGAGGGGCTACCTGTAATATAGGTGAGTTAGTCTGGGTGGGGGGAGGGGCTACCTGTAATATAGGTGAGTTAGTCTGGGTGGGAGGGGCTACCTGTAATATAGGTGAGTTAGTCTGGGTGGGGAGGGGGCTACCTGTAATATAGGTGAGTTAGTCTGGGTGGGAGGGAGGGAGGGGGCTACCTGTAATATAGGTGAGTTAGTCTGGGTGGGGGGAAGGGGCTACCTGTAATATAGGTGAGTTAGTCTGGGTGGGAGGGAGAGGGCTACCCTGTAATATAGGTGAGTTAGTCTGGGTGGGTGGGAGGGGCTACCTGTAATATAGGTGAGTTAGTCTGGGTGGGTGGGAGGGGCTACCTGTAATATAGGTGAGTTAGTCTGGGTGGGAGGGGCCTACCTGTAATATAGGTGAGTTAGTCTGGGTGGGTGGGAGGGGCTACCTGTAATATAGGTGAGTTAGTCTGGGTGGGAGGGGCTACCTGTAATATAGGTGAGTTAGTCTGGGTGGGAGGGGAGGGGCTACCTGTAATATAGGTGAGTTAGTCTGGGTGGGAGGGAGGGGCTACCTGTAATATAGGTGAGTTAGTCTGGATGGGAGGGGCTACCTGTAATATAGGTGAGTTAGTCTGGGTGGGAGGGGCTACCTGTAATATAGGTGAGTTAGTCTGGGTGGGAGGGGGCTACCTGTAATATAGGTGAGTTAGTCTGGGTGGGAGGGGGCTACCTGTAATATAGGTGAGTTAGTCTGGGTGGGAGGGAGGGAGGGGCTACCTGTAATGTAATATAGGTGAGTTAGTCTGGGTGGGAGGAGGGGCTGCCTGTAAAATAGGTGAGTTAGTCTGGGAGGGAGGGGCTACCTGTAATATAGGTGAGTTAGTCTGGGTGGGAGGGAGGGGCTACCTGTAATATAGGTGAGTTAGTCTGGGTGGGTGGGAGGGGCGACCTGTAATATAGGTGAGTTAGTCTGGGTGGGTGGGAGGGGCTACCTGTAATATAGGTGAGTTAGTCTGGGTGGGAGGGAGGGGGCTACCTGCAATATAGGTCAGTTAGTCTGGGTGGGTGGGAGGGGCTACCTGTAATATGGTGAGTTAGTCTGGGTGGGAGGGGCTACCTGTAATATAGGTGAGTTAGTCTGGGTGGGAGGGGCTACCTGTAATATAGGTGAGTTAGTCTGGGTGGGAGGGGCTACCTGTAATATAGGTGAGTTAGTCTGGGTGGGAGGGAGGGGCTACCTGTAATATAGGTGAGTTAGTCTGGGTGGGAGGGAGGGGCTACCTGTAATATAGGTGAGTTAGTCTGGGTGGGAGGGGCTACCTGTAATATAGGTGAGTTAGTCTGGGTGGGAGGGAGGGGCTACCTGTAATATAGGTGAGTTAGTCTGGGTGGGAGGGGCTACCTGTAATATAGGTGAGTTAGTCTGGGTGGGAGGGAGGGAGGGGCTACCTGTAATATAGGTGAGTTAGTCTGGGTGGGAGGGAGGGGCTGCCTGTAATATAGGTGAGTTAGTCTGGATGGGAGGGGCTACCTGTAATATAGGTGAGTTAGTCTGGGTGGGAGGGAGGGGCTACCTGTAATATAGGTGAGTTAGTCTGGGTGGGAGGGGGGAGGGGCTACCTGTAATGTAATATAGGTGAGTTAGTCTGGGTGGGTGGGAGGGGCGACCTGTAATATAGGTGAGTTAGTCTGGGTGGGTGGGAGGGGCTACCTGTAATATAGGTGAGTTAGTCTGGGTGGGAGGGAGGGGCTACCTGCAATATAGGTGAGTTAGTCTGGGTGGGTGGGAGGGGCTACCTGTAATATAGGTGAGTTAGTCTGGGTGGGTGGGAGGGGCTACCTGTAATATGGGTGAGTTAGTCTGGGTGGGAGGGGCTACCTGTAATATAGGTGAGTTAGTCTGGGTGGGAGGGGCCTACCTGTAATATAGGTGAGTAAGTCTGGGTGGGTGGGAGGGGCTACCTGCAATATAGGTGAGTTAGTCTGGGTGGGGGGAGTGGCTACCTGTAATATAGGTGAGTAAGTCTGGGTGGGAGGGGCCTACCTGTAATATAGGTGAGTAAGTCTGGGTGGGGGGAGGGGGCTACCTGTAATATAGGTGAGTTAGTCTGGGTGGGGGAGGGGCGACCTGTAATATAGGTGAGTTAGTCTGGGTGAGGGAGGGGCGACCTGTAATATAGGTGAGTTAGTCTGGGAGGGAGGGGCTACCTGTAATATAGCTGTGTTAGTCCCCTCCTCCCTCCCCTGGCTCTAGACCAATAGGCACTAACCAGGCTGTTAGGATTTTATTTCAACTCATCTAATAGGACACACTTGCTTTCGCTTCTTTGTTGCACAATGTTTTTAAACGTTTAGCTGAATTTGACCCAGATGAACTAATGCTACTGACTCACCTCTCATCCTCCTCTAGCTAAGAACAGCAGCTGTCTTCCTAACCCCTGTCAGTACGGGGGAACATGTGTGACCATTGGGGACTCCTTCACCTGCGTCTGCAAGGAGGGCTGGGAGGGAGACACCTGTAAACAGAGTGGGTATACAACACAGGTCTTCTGTCCTACCTGTTCTATCACTCCCTGTGTTCCCTGCTTAGAGGAAGATGGCCTTGAGAATGGGGGAGGGGTGGGGCTTAAGGTTGGGGATGGGGGAGGGGGCATTATTGTTGTGGATGAGGGAGGGGGGGCCTTAACTCTCGCATTTTGAAATAAATGTACACGTTATTCAATAATTGAATCCAAACTGTTGGTCATCAACGGGCGTAATCGTCGTCTGCGTGGCCACGTCGCTCAAATACAACTTGGTTCTATTTATTACCCTTGATCGCGCTGCAAGTCCCGTCTCTCTCATCTCCTTATTGGTTTTTAGGAGCATATACCCACATGGGTGATTGAAAGATGAACTGTCCACACTCCAGTCCAGTTGGTGGTTGTAATGCACCTTAAAGTTGGTTGCCAACCACCATATAGGAGCAGGGTTCTGGACGGGGGAGGAGCAGGGTTCTGAATGGGGGGGGCAGGATTCTGGATGGGGGGAGCAGGGTTCTGGATGGGGGGGAGCAGGGTTCTGAATGGGGAGGCAGGATTCTGGATGGGGGGAGCAGGGTTCTGGATGGGGGAGGAGCAGGATTCTGGATGGGGAGGAGCAGGGTTCTGGATGGGGGAGGTAGGGTTCTGGATGGGGGGAGGATGGGGGGCGTGGGTGGATGGGGGGGGTAGGGCGGGGTGTATGGGGGTAGGGGCGTGGGTGTATGGGGGTAGGGGCAGGGTGTATGGGGATAGGGCGTGGGTGTATGGGGGTAGGGGCGGGGTGTGTGGGGGTAGGGGCAGGGGTGTATGGGGATAGGGGCAGGGGTGTATGGGGATAGGGGCGGGATGTATGGGGATAGGGGCGTTGGTGTATGGGGATAGGGGCGTTGGTGTATGGGGATAGGGCGGGGTGTGTGGGGATAGGGGCGTAGGGGTGTATGGGGATAGGGGCGGGGTGTATGGGGATAGGGGCGGGGTGTATGGGGATAGGGGCGGGGTGTATGGGGATAGGGGCGGGGTGTATGGGGATAGGGGCGGGGGTGTATGGGGATAGGGCGGGGGTGTATGGGGATAGGGCGGGGGTGTATGGAGATAGGGGGGGGGGTGTATGGGGATAGGGCGTGGGTGTATGGGGGTAGGGGCGGGGGTGTGTGGGGATAGGGGCGTGGGTGTATGGGGATAGGGGCGGGGTGTATGGGGATAGGGCGGGGGTGTATGGGGGTAGGGCGGGGGTGTATGGGGGATAGGGGCGTGGGTGTATGGGGATAGGGGCGTGGGTGTATGGGGATAGGGCGGGGGTGTATGGGGATAGGGGCGGGGGTGTATGGGGGTAGGGGCGGGGTGTGTGGGGGTAGGGGCGTGGGTGTATGGGGTGTGAGCAGGGGTGTGGGGGTATAAGCAGGGGGTGTATGGGGGTATAAGCGGGGGGTGTGTGGGGGTATAAGCGGGGGTGTAGGCCCTGCTCCTTGTTAGCAGGGCAAGAGGCCACGGTGTTTAATAACCCAGGCCGTGTGGCGCCAAACATGACAAGACAGCACGCTAACACAACCTCTGGACACTCATGTCTCTCTCTGTCTCTGTCTGTCTATCTCTCTTTCGCTGTCTCCCTCTCTCTCTCTCTGTCTCTCTCTCTCTCTCTGTCTCTCTCTCTGTCTCTCTCTCTGTCTCTCTCTCTCTCTCTCTCTCTCTCTCTCTCTCTGTCTCTCTCTCTCTGTCTCTCTCTCTCTCTCTCTCTCTCTCTCTCTCTGTCTCTCTCTCTCTGTCTCTCTCTCTCTCTCTGTCTCTCTCTGTCTCTCTCTCTCTCTGTCTCTCTCTGTCTCTCTCTCTCTCTCTGTCTCTCTGTCTCTCTCTCTGTCTCTCTGTCTCTCTCTCTGTCTCTCTCTGTCTCTCTCTCGCTCTCTCTCGCTCTCTCGCTCTCTCCCTCTCTCCCTCTCTCCCTCTCTCTCTCTCTCTCTCTCTCTCTCTCTCTCCCTCTCTCCACATGCGTGTGAAAATAACTCCTCTCTCTTTTTTCCAGATACCAACGACTGTAATCCCCACCCATGGTAAGTGGAACACATTTCAGACAAGACAGATCAGAACAAGGTGTTCCTCTACTTTGCACCATACCAAATATTTAAACATTTTCTATAGTCTGCCAGATGGGTGGGTTCTGGCCCAGATATATTATTTCAAATGATGCCGAATAGTATTTGAACCCAGGTTTATTCTGCAGTCTGTAATGAAGTTTCTCACATGCAGGTTCTCTCTCTGTCTGTCTGTCTCTCTCTTTCTGACCAGAACATTTGAGTTCTGCATCCAAGATGGCACCCTATTCCCTTTACAGACTATAATGGTTAGGAAGGAGGACACAGACTATAATGGTTAGGAAGGAGGACACATACTATAATGGTTAGGAATGACACAGACTATAGTGGTTAGGAAGGACACAGACTATAATGGTTAGGAGGGAGGACACAGACTATAATGGTTAGGAAGGACACAGACTATAATGGTTAGGAGGGAGGACACAGACTATAATGGTTAGGAAGGAGGACACATACTATAATGGTTAGGAATGACACAGACTATAGTGGTTAGGAAGGACACAGACTATAATGGTTAGGAAGGAGGACACAGACTATAATGATTAGGAGGGAGGACACAGACTATAATGGTTAGGAAGGAGGACACATACTATAATGGTTAGGAAGGAGGACACAGACTATAATGGTTAGGAAGGAGGACAAAGACTATAATGGTTAGGAAGGAGGACACATACTATAATGGTTAGGAAGGAGGACACAGACTATAATGGTTAGGAAGGAGGACACAGACTATAATGGTTAGGAAGGAGGACACATACTATAATGGTTAGGAAGGAGGACACAGACTATAATGGTTAGGAAGGAGGACAAAGACTATAATGGTTAGGAAGGAGGACACATACTATAATGGTTAGGAAGGAGGACACAGACTATAATGGTTAGGAAGGAGGACACAGACTATAATGGTTAGGAAGGAGGACAAAGACTATAATGGTTTGGAAGGAAACAGACTATATTGGTTAGGAAGGACACAGACTATAATGATTAGGAAGGAGGACACAGACTATAGTGGTTAGGAAGGACACAGACTATACTGGTTAGGAAGGAGGACACATACTATAATGGTTAGGAAGGACACAGACTATAGTGTTTAAAAAAAAATTTAAAAAATGTATATGATTTTTTTTTATTTCACCTTTATTTAACCAGGTAAGCTAGTTGAGAACAAGTTCTCATTTACAACTGCGACCTGGCCAAGATAAAGCATAGCAGTGTGAACAGACAACACAGAGTTACACATGGAGTAAACAATTAACAAGTCAATAACACAGTAGAAAAAAAGAGAGTCTATATACATTGTGTGCAAAAGGCATGAGGAGGTAGGCGAATAATTACAATTTTGCAGATTAACACTGGAGTGATAAATGATCAGATGGTCATGTACAGGTAGAGATATTGGTGTGCAAAAGAGCATAAAAGTAAATAAATAAAAACAGTATGGAGATGAGGTAGGTACAATTGGGTGGGCTTTTTACCGATAGACTATGTACAGCTGCAGCGATCGGTTAGCTGCTCAGATAGCAGATGTTTGAAGTTGGTGAGGGAGATAAAATCTCCAACTTCAGCGATATTTGCAATTCGTTCCAGTCACAGGCAGCAGAGAACTGGAATGAAAGGCGGCCAAATGAGGTGTTGGCTTTAGGGATGATCAGTGAGATACACCTGCTGGAGCGCGTGCTACGGGTGCGTGTTGCCATCGTGACCAGTGAACTGAGATAAGGCGGAGCTTTACCTAGCATGGACTTGTAGATGACCTGGAGCCAGTGGGTCTGGCGACAAATATGTAGCGAGGGCCAGCCGACTAGAGCATACAAGTCGCAGTGGTGGGTGGTAGAAGGTGCTTTAGTAACAAAACGGATGGCACTGTGATAAACTGCATTCAGTTTGCTGAGTAGAGTATTGGAAGCTATTTTGTAGATGACATCGCCGAAGTCGAGGATCGGTAGGATAGTCAGTTTTACTAGGGTAAGTTTGGCGACGTGAGTGAAGGAGGCTTTGTTGCGGAATAGAAAGCCGACTCTTGATTTGATTTTCGATTGGAGATGTTTGATATGAGTCTGGAAGGAGAGTTTACAGTCTAGCCAGACACCTAGGTACTTATAGATGTCCACATATTCTAGGTCGGAACCATCCAGGGTGGTGATGCTAGTCAGGCGTGCAGGTGCAGGCAGCGAACGGTTGAAAACATTGCATTTGGTTTTACCAGCGTTTAAGAGCAGTTGGAGGCCACGGAAGGAGTGTTGTATGGCATTGAAGCTCGTTTGGAGGTTAGATAGCACAGTGTCCAAGGACGTGTCGGAAGTATACAGAATGGTGTCGTCTGCGTAGAGGTGGATCAGGGAACCGCCCGCAGCAAGAGCAACATCATTGATATATACAGAGAAAAGAGTCGGCCCGGGAATTGAACCCTGTGGCACCCCCATAGAGACTGCCGGGACCGGACAGCATGCCCTCCGATTTGACCCACTGAACTCTGTCTGCAAAGTAGTTGGTGAACCAGGCAAGGCAGTCATCAGAAAAACCGAGGCTACTGAGTCTGCCGATAAGAATAAGGTGATTGACAGAGTCGAAAGCCTTGGCAAGGTCGATGAAGATGGCTGCACAGTACTGTCTTTTATCGATGGCGGTTATGATATCGTTAGTACCTTGAGCGTGGCTGAGGTGCACCCGTGACCGGCTCGGAAACCAGATTGCACAGCGGAGATGGTACGGTGGGATTCGAGATGGTCAGTGACCTATTTGTTGACTTGGCTTTCGAAGACCTTAGAGAGGCAGGGCAGGATGGATATAGGTCTGTAACAGTTTGGGTCCAGGGTGTCTCCCCCTTTGAAGAGGGGGATGACTGCGGCAGCTTTCCAATCCTTCGGGAGGAAGGAGGACACAGACTATAATGGTTAGGAAGGAGGACACAGACTATAATGGTTAGGAAGGACACAGACTATAATAGTTAGGAAGGACACAGACTATAATAGTTAGGAAGGACACAGACTATAATGGTTAGGAAGGAGGACACAGACTATAGTGGTTAGGAAGGACACAGACTATAATGGTTAGGAAGGACACAGACTATAATGGTTAGGAAGGACACAGACTATAATGGTTAGGAAGGAGGACACAGACTATAATGGTTAGGAAGGAGGACACAGACTATAATTGTTAGGAAGGAGGACACAGACTATAATGGTTACGAAGGACACAGACTATAATGGTTAGGAAGGACACAGACTATAATGGTTAGGAAGGACACAGACTATAATGGTTAGGAAGGACACAGACTATAATGGTTTGGAAGGAGGACACAGACTATAATGGTTAGGAAGGAAGACACAGACTATAATGGTTAGGAAGGACACAGACTATAGTGGTTAGGAAGGACACAGACTATAGTGGTTAGGAAGGGCACAGACTATAGTGGTTAGGAAGGGCACAGACTATAGTGGTTAGGAAGGACACAGACTATAGTGGTTAGGAAGGACACAGACTATAATGGTTAGGAAGGGCACAGACTATAATGGTTAGGAAGGACACAGACTATAATGATTAGGAAGGAGGACACAGACTATAGTGGTTAGGAAGGAGGACACAGACTATAATGGTTAGGAAGGACACAGACTTTAATGGTTAGGAAGGACACAAACTATAATGGTTAGGAGGGAGGACACAGACTATAATGGTTAGGAATGAGGACGCAGACTATAATGATTAGGAGGGAGGACACAGACTATAGTGGTTAGGAAGGAGGACACAGACTATAATGGTTAGGAAGGACACAGACTTTAATGGTTAGGAAGGACACAAACTATAATGGTTAGGAGGGAGGACACAGACTATAATGGTTAGGAATGAGGACGCAGACTATAATGATTAGGAGGGAGGACACAGACTATAGTGGTTAGGAAGGAGGACACAGACTATAATGGTTAGGAAGGACACAGACTATAATGATTAGGAGGGAGGACACAGACTATAATAGTTAGGAAGGAGGACACAGACTATAATGGTTAGGAAGGACACAGACTATAATGGTTAGGAGGGAGGACACAGACTATAATGGTTAAGAAGGACACATACTATAATGGTTAGGAAGGACACAGACTATAGTGGTTAGGGAGGACACAGACTATAATGGTTAGGAAGGAGGACACAGACTATAATGGTTAGGAAGGACACAGACTATAATGGTTAGGAATGAGGACACAGACTATAGTGGTTAGGAAGGACACAGACTACAGTGGTTAGGAGGGAGGACACAGACTATAATGATTAGGAAGGAGGACACAGACTATAATGGTTAGGAAGGAGGACACAGACTATAATGATTAGGAGGGAGGACACAGACTATAGTGGTCAGGAAGGAGGACACAGACTATAATGGTTAGGAAGGACACAGACTATAATGGTTAGGAATGAGGACACAGACTATAGTGGTTAGGAAGGACACAGACTATAATGGTTAGGAAGGAGGACACAGACTATAATGATTAGGAAGGAGGACACAGACTATAATGGTTAGGAAGGAGGACACAGACTATAATGGTTAGGAGGGAGGACACAGACTATAATGGTTAGGAAGGACACAGACTATAATGGTTAGGAAGGACACAGACTATAATGGTTAGGAAGGAGGACACAGACTATAATGGTTAGGAAGGAGGACACAGACTATAGTGGTTAGGAAGGAGGACACAGACTATAATGGTTAGGGAAGGAGGACACAGACTATAATGGTTAGGAAGGACACAGACTATAATGGTTAGGAGGAGGACACAGACTATAATAGTTAGGAAGGAGGACACAGACTATAATGGTTAGGAAGGACACAGACTATAATGGTTAGGAGGGAGGACACAGACTATAATGGTTAAGAAGGACACAGACTATAAAGGTTAGGAAGGACACAGACTATAATGATTAGGAGGGAGGACACAGACTATAATAGTTAGGAAGGAGGACACAGACTATAATGGTTAGGAAGGACACAGACTATAATGGTTAGGAAGGACACCGACTATAATGGTTAGGAAGGACACAGACTATAATGGTTAGGAATGAGGACACAGACTATAATGATTAGGAAGGACACAGACTATAATAGTTAGGAAGGAGGACGCAGACTATAATGATTAGGAGGGAGGACACAGACTATAGTGGTCAGGAAGGAGGACACAGACTATAATGGTTAGGAAGGACACAGACTATAATGGTTAGGAATGAGGACACAGACTATAATGATTAGGAGGGAGGACACAGACTATAATAGTTAGGAAGGAGGACACAGACTATAATGGTTAGGAAGGACACAGACTATAATGGTTAGGAAGGACACAGACTATAATGGTTAGGAAGGAGGAGACAGACTATAGTGGTTAGGAAGGACACAGACTATAATGGTGAGGAAGGACACAGACTATAATGGTTAGGAATGAGGACACAGACTATAATGATTAGGAAGGACACAGACTATAATAGTTAGGAAGGAGGACGCAGACTATAATGATTAGGAGGGAGGACACAGACTATAGTGGTTAGGAAGGAGGACATAGACTATAGTGGTTAGGAAGGAGGACACAGACTATAATGAAAGAGCTGCAGAGGTTAGGAAGGACAGTCTCTCTCTCTGCCTCTCTCTCTTTCAGTCTCTCTCTGTCTCTCTCTTTCAGGCTCTCTCTGCCTCTCTCTCTTTCAGTCTCTCTCTGTCTCTCTCTTTCAGTCTCTCTCTCTGCCTCTCTCTCTTTCAGTCTCTCTCTCTTTCAGTCTCTCTCTGTCTCTCTCTTTCAGTCTCTCTCTGTCTCTCTCTTTCAGTCTCTCTCTGCCTCTCTCTCTTTCAGTCTCTCTCTGTCTCTCTCTTTCAGTCTCTCTCTGTCTCTCTCTTTCAGTCTCTCTCTCTGCCTCTCTCTCTTTCAGTCTCTCTCTGTCTCTCTCTTTCAGTCTCTCTCTCTGCCTCTCTCTCTTTCAGTCTCTCTCTGTCTCTCTCTCTTTCAGTCTCTCTCTGTCTCTCTCTTTCAGTCTCTCTCTGTCTCTCTCTCTTTCAGTCTCTCTCTGTCTCTCTCTTTCAGTCTCTCTCTCTGTCTCTCTCTTTCAGTCTCTCTCTGTCTCTCTCTCTTTCAGTCTCTCTCTGTCTCTCTCTTTCAGTCTCTCTCTCTGCCTCTCTCTCTTTCAGTCTCTCTCTGTCTCTCTCTTTCAGTCTCTCTCTGTCTCTCTCTGTCTCTCTCTCTTTCAGTCTCTCTCTGTCTCTCTCTTTCAGTCTCTCTCTGTCTCTCTCTTTCAGTCTTTCAGTCTTTCAGGTTATGGTATTACCGGTTATGGTATTACTGGTTAAGGTAGTACTGGTTATGGTATTACTGGTTATGGTAGTACTAGTTATGGTAGTACTGGTTATGGTATTACTGGTTATGGTAGTACTGGTTATGGTAGTACTGGTTATTGTAGTACTGGTTATGATATTACTGGTTATGGTAGTACTAGTTATGGTATTGCTGGTTATGGTATTACTGGTTATGGTAGTACTAGTTATGGTAGTACTGGTTATGGTAGTACTAGTTGTGGTAGTACTGGTTATGGTAGTACTGGTTATGGTAGTACTAGTTTTGGTAGTACTAGTTATTGTAGTACTGGTTATGGTAGTACTGGTTATGGTAGTACTGGTTATGATAGTACTAGTTATGGTAGTACTGGTTATGGTAGTACTGGTTATGGTAGTACTAGTTATGGTATTACTGGTTATGGTATTACTGGTTATGGTATTACTGGTTATGGTAGTACTAGTTATTGTAGTACTAGTTATGGTAGTACTGGTTATGGTAGTACTGGTTATGGTAGTACTAGTTATGGTAGTACTGGTTATGATAGTACTAGTTATGGTAGTACTGGTTATGGTAGTACTGGTTATGGTAGTACTAGTTATGGTATTACTGGTTATGGTATTACTGGTTATGGTATTACTGGTTATGGTAGTACTAGTTATTGTAGTACTAGTTATGGTAGTACTGGTTATGGCAGTACTGGTTATGGTAGTACTAGTTATGGTAGTACTGGTTATGGTATTACTAGTTATGGTATTACTAGTTCTGGTATTACTAGTTATGGTAGTACTGGTTATGGTAGTACTGTTTATGGTAGTACTGTTTATGGTAGTACTGTTTATGGTAGTACTGGTTATGGTAGTACTAGTTATTGTAGTACTAGTATGGTAGTACTGCTTATGGTTGTACTAGTTATTATAGTACTAGTTATGGTAGTACTAGTTATTGTAGTACTAGTTATGGTAGTACTGGTTATGGCAGTACTGGTTATGGTAGTACTAGTTATGGTAGTACTGGTTATGGTATTACTAGTTATGGTATTACTAGTTCTGGTATTACTAGTTATGGTAGTACTGGTTATGGTAGTACTGTTTATGGTAGTACTGTTTATGGTAGTACTGGTTATGGTAGTACTAGTTATTGTAGTACTAGTATGGTAGTACTGCTTATGGTTGTACTAGTTATTATAGTACTAGTTATGGTAGTACTAGTTATTGTAGTACTAGTTATGGTAGTACTGGTTATGGTAGTACTAGTTATTGTAGTACTTGTTCTGGTAGTACTGGTTCTGGTATTACTGGTTATGGTAGTACTAGTTATGGTAGTACTAGTCATGTTGGATATCGATATCCCCCTGCCCTTCCTAGTTTGATATATGTCCCAAATTGCTCCCTATTCCCTACATAGTACATTACTTTAGACCAGGGCCCATTGGGCTCTATGTAGAGGATAAGGGTGTCTTTTGGGACCTAGTCTGAGAGACTTCAGTTTGACCAAGATGTTTTGATGTTGTTATGAGACCGAACCCTCTCTCTCTCCGTCTCTCTCCCTCCTCTCCTCTCACCCCTCCTATCTCACTTCTCCTTTCTCACCCCTCCTCTTCTCTCCCCCTCCTCTCCTCTCCCCCTCCTATCGCACTTCTCTTTTCTCACCCCTCCTCCCCTCTCACCCCTTCTCTCCTCTCCTCCCCTCTCACCCCTCCTCTCCTCCCTCCTCTCCTCTCCTCTCTCTCTCCTCCCTCCTCCCCTCTCACCCCTTCTCTCCCCTCACCACTCCTCTCCTCTCCCCCTCCTATCTCACTTCTCTTTTCTCACCCCTCCTCCCCTCTCACCCCCCTCCCCTCTCACCCCTTCTCTCCTCTCCTCCCTCCTCCCCTCTCACCCCTCCTCCCCTCTCACCCCTCCTCTCCTCCCTCCTCCCCTCCCCTCCCTCCTCTCCTCTCCTCCCTCCTCTCCTCTCTCCTCTTCCTCTCCTCCTCTCCAGTTATAACAGTGGGACCTGTGTGGATGGTGATAACTGGTATCGATGTGAGTGCACTCCAGGGTTCGCTGGGCCAGACTGCAGGATCAGTACGTATTAACATGGACTCTCCCTCCTCACCCACCCACTCTGGCTGAGCCGTAAGTTAGTGACTGGGTCTGGGCTGGGGCCGAGGAGAAGGGACAGTCACTCTTTTGGGCGCTGGGTCACACACAGCCACACTGACGGTGATTACACGGCCAGGTCTCTGAGGCTCTGGGGCGCTCGGAGGCTCTGGGGCGCTCTGAGGCTCTGGGGGCGCTCTGAGGCTCTGGGGCGCTCTGAGGCGCTCTGGGGGCGCTCTGAGGCTCTGGGGGGGCGCTCGGAGGCTCTGGGGCGCTCGGAGGCTCTGGGGGCGCTCTGAGGCGCTCTGGGGGCGGAGGCTCTGAGGATCTGGGGGGGGCGCTCTGAGGCTCTGGGGCGCTCTGAGGATCTGGGGCGCTCTGAGGCTCTGGGGCTGGGGCGCTCTGAGGATCTGGGGCGCTCTGAGGCTCTGGGGGCTGGGCTCTGGGGCGCTCTGAGGCTCTGGGCGCTCTGAGGCTCGCTCTGAGGAGGCTCTGGGGCGCTCTGAGGCTCTGGGGCGCTCTGAGGCTCTGGGGCGCTCTGAGGCTCTGGGGCGCTCTGAGGAGGCTCTGGGGCGCTCTGAGGCTCTGGGGCGCTCTGAGGATCTGGGGCGCTCTGA